>NC_077229.1:62459540-62501018 GCF_027887165.1 Monodelphis domestica
GAACTAAAGAACCTCAGTCCAACCTGACCCAATAGTAGTTTATAGATGGCCCACAGGGAACGATCGGATTTCCTCGACCAATCTAAGCACGCGACCTGTGCACCTATGCATGTTGAGGTCTTTTTCACACTCAGTGTGAGTACCTAGACATGTGTTCTCACCAGATATGTGTATCAAGACTTAGCATTTTATCCCCTATGTTAAGTGGGCAAAAGGGACTTGCTTGAGTTATTTCATCAACCCCTATCCTTGCAAAAATAAGAAGTACTAAAATAGATCAAATTCTTTTTCATAAAAACTGTTATTCCATCATAGCATTGTTTATAAGACCATGAGGTTGTTTATCTATCAGAACCACAGTCAAACTGGTAAAACCCTTGATTTTGCTTCTCAACCAAGCAAACAATTTACTCCCAATGTAGTTGTTGAAAGGGATATCCCTAGGTCATGATCAGTCTCCAGTCTCTGCTTTGGATTCGATTAAGAACAGGACTGAGAAACCTGATTCTCAGAGACTATTTTTTTAAAAACCTTAACCTTTTCTCTTAGAATTGATACTAAGTGTGTTGGTTCCAAGGTAGAGGATCCATATGGGTTTTGGCAATTGGGATTAAATGACTGACTCAGGATCACATAGCTAGGAAGTATCTCAGGCCAAATTTGAATCCAGGATCTCCCATCTCTGGGCCTGGCTCTCTATCCACTGAGCCACCTAGCTGCCCCCAGAGATCAACCGTTAAAAATAGAATTAAATCTGTAAGCATATTTAGTAAACCTGGGTTAGATTTCCAAGGGCATACAGAACTGTGTCTTCATTGCCAGGAAATCAGTTTAGAGATTCTGGTTACCATGGAGATCCACCAGCTCATCTTTCACTGGGTTGTTGATATTTTTGCCCCCTACTCAGTGTGAAAAAGATTTGGGGTCCAAACTCATTCATTTGGGGGGAATTCATCCTTCAACTGTCTCTCAGATTTTTCAGTTGCACTCTATTGAGTCTTTCTTTTTACACCTGACTTCATATCTTCCTTATTTTGTCTCTGATCCACATCTAATATATAGCCCTCCCCTAGCACTGCTACTTTTAGAATATTTCAATAGGATAATGTAATTTTTAAAAACAAACAAGCCTTATCTTCTGTCTTAGAATCAATACTGTGTATTGGTTCCAAGGCAGAATGGTAAGGGCTAGGCAATGGGGGTCAAGTGACTTGCCCAGTCATCCAGCTGTTGTGTTTGAGACCATAGTTGAATACAGGATCTCCTGTCTTCAAGCCTAGTTCTCAATCCATTGAGCCATCATTTATCCCTGGAAAATGAAATTATTAACCAAATATTTTCCCTCCTCACTTGGACACACATATCCCAAGTTGAGAATGCCTCTATGACACTAAATCACACATCCACTGAAGGTGTCCCAAAGTAGAGTATATACTGAATGGAAAGGTAGTGAGTTCCCAAACTCTAGTTGAGGATGTTATAAAGGAGATCTTTGTTCAGGGAGAAGTTGGTCTTTGAAATCCCTTCCAGCATTAAGATTCTAGGACCATCTATTCCAGCCTCCTGTTTTACAGATGAAGAAACTTAGGGCCAGGCAGGGTAAGTGAGTTGAGATGGGATTCAAATGTGGATTCTCTGACTCCAAATCCAGAGCTTTCTACAAAGTTACCAAAGGTCCCTTAACTGCCAAATCCAGTGGCCTTTTCTCCACCCTCAGCCTTCTTGGCCTCTCTTCAGACCTTTGAAACAATCACTCTCTCCTCCTTGATGCTCTTTTCTCTGAGTTTTTGGGACATTTCTCTCCCCTAATTCTCCTCTAACCTTTTAGTTAGTTAAAAGTATTAACTGTTTCTTTTCCTGGATCTCCATCCACATCATGTCCAATAACTCTGAGGGTCCTTCAAGGTCTGTCCAGGGTCCTCTTCTCTTCTCCTTCTATACTATCTCATTTAGTGATTTCATCAGTTCCCATGGATCCAATTGTCATCCTCCCATGGATGATTTTTACACCAATTTTTCCAGCCCTAAACTCTCTTCTGTCCTCCAGTTTTGCATTTCTTTCTTTCTTTCTTTCTTTCTTTCTTTCTTTCTTTCTTTCTTTCTTTCTTTCTTTCTTTCTTTCTTTCTTTCTTTTCTTTCTTTCTTTCTTTCTTTCTTTCTTTCTTTCTTTCTTTCTTTCTTTCTTTCTTTCTTTCTTTCTTTCTTTCTTTCTTTCTTTCTTTCTTTCTTTCTTTCTTTCTTTCTTTCTTTCTTTCTCTTTCTTTCCTTCTTTCTCTCTCTTTCTTTCTTCCTTTCTTTCCTTCTTTCTCTCTCTTTCTCTCTTTCCCTCTCCTTTCATCTCCTCTCTCTCTGTCTCCCTCTTTCTCTCTCTTTACCTTATCTTCTGTCTTAGAATTAATACTAAGGGAGGCAGCTGGGTAGTTCAGTGGATTGAGAGTCAGGCCTAGAGATGGGAGGTCCTGGGTTCAAATGTGGCCTCAGATACTTTCCAGCTGGCTGACCCTGGGCAAGTCACTTGACCCCCATTGCCTAGCCCTTACCACTCTTCTGCCTTGGAACCAATACACAGTATTGATTCTAAGATGGAAGGTAAGGGTTTTTAAGAAAATAATTAGGGGGCAGCTGGGTAGCTCAGTGGATTGAGAACCAGGCCTAGAGACGGGAGGTCCTAGGTTCAAATCTGGCCTCAGCCACTTCCTAGCTGTGTGACCCTGGGCAAGTCATTTGACCCCCATTGCCTAGCCCTTACCACTCTTCTGCCTTGGAGCCAATACATAGTATTGACTCCAAGACAGAAGGTAAGGGTTTTAAAAAAAAATAATTAATACTAAAGTATCAATTCAAAGCCAGAAAAGGGTAAGGATTAGGCAACTGGGACTAAATGACTTCTGAATTACACAATTAGGAAGTTTCTGAGGTACATTTGAACCCAGGACCTGCTTATTCTGGGCCTGGCTCTCTATCCACTGAGCCATCTAGTTGCCCCTTCAGGTAGACATCTTAAAACCAATGTGTCCAAACCAAGACTCATTACCTTTTCCCCAAAACCTTCCCCTCTTCCCTGTTATTGTTGAAGGTACCACCATCTTCCCAGGCAGCCAGATGCAATAATAATAATAGCACCTAACATTTATATAGCACTTACAGAGCATCTCTGATTGCTTATTCAGCCTCCATATCCAATCCGTTACTCCAGACTGTCATTTCTACCTTTCTAACACCTCTGGTATACATACCACCCCTCCTCGCCTTCTCTCCTCCAGACTGGTCTATTGCAGGAACCTTTGGTTGGTTTTCCTTAGATATCAAAGTGATCTTCCTAAAGTGTAAGTCTGACCATACCACCACCACCACCATCTCCCCACAACTGATAAACTCAACCGGTTGTCTATTGACTCCAGGATCAAATATAAAATCCTGTTTGGATTTTAAAGCCCTTAATAGGGGCAACTAGGTAGTTCAATGGATAGAGAGGCAGGTCTAGAGATAGGAGGTCCTGTATTCAAATCTGACCTCAGACACTTCCTAGCTGTGTGACCCTGGACAAGTCACTTAATCCCCATTGCCCTGCCCTTAATGGCTCTTCCAGTTTGGGAAGCAATACCAAGTATCAATTCTAAGACAGAAAGTAAGGATTTTTTAAAGTTCTTCCTGACTTGGTACCTTCCTACCTTTTCCAACATTCTTGCACCTTACACCTTACTCCTCCCGTCCCTCCACCCCCATATACTTTTATATTTAGCTACATTTGCCTAGTGACTATTATTCACACAAGATACTCCATCTGTCTACTCTCCGCATTCTCACCGACTGTCCCCCTTACCTTGAACTCTCTCCCTCCTCATTCTGGTTTCTCTGGATTCTTTTGAGTCTCAGCTAAAAAATCATCTCACAAAGAAGCCTTTTCCAATCCCCCTTAACCTTTGTGCCTTTCCTCTGTTGATTATTGCTGATTCATCTTGTAATGGCTTGTCCTCTTATTGAGTTGTCCATTTCTTGGACCCCCCAATGAGGCTGTGAATTCTTAAGAGCAAGAACCATCTTTGTGTCTGCAGCACTTAGCATAGTGTTTGGCACACAGTAGATGCTTGTAAATGCTTATTGGCTTGACTCAACTTGACGTTCCACTGTACCATACTGCCTTCTACACTGTCTATTACCATAGTTATTTGCTTAGATCTTTCCTTACTGAGAATAACAAGCAGCTTGTGAATAGTATCTTAGTTATCTTTGCATTCCCAGTACCAAAAACAGTGCCTTGGGTGGTGTCAAAAGACATGAGTTCAAATCATTGGGCCTCAGTTTCCTTTTGTGTAAAATGTGGGGACTGGATTGTCAGATGACCCTAGAATCCCAATGCTGGAAAAGGATTCCAGAGGCTAACTAACCTAATTCATCCTGGAACAAGAGTTCCCCTACAAAGTCCCCAACAAATAGAGGTGGAAAGAGTGAGCTTCTTCTGACTCTAGATCCTATCCAGCAGGTGTCTAATAAGTGTTTATGAAATGGAATGGAATCCTGGTAGCTCACTAGATCTCATCCATGATCCTATGCAGCACGTGTCTAATAGAAGTTTATGGGATTGAATGGAATCTTGGAAGCCCACTAGATACTGATTGGGTTGGGGTGAGGAGAGAGTTTCTCCAAGCGAAAATAGGTCCTTGACTTATGAGAAAGAACACTATCCATATTCTGGGGGCAGCTGGGTAGCTCAGTGGACTGAGAGTCAAGTCTAAAGACGGGAGGTCCTAGGTTCAAATCTGGCCTCAGACACTTCCCAGCTGTGTGACCCTGGGCAAGTCACTTGACCCCCATTGCCTAGCCCTTACCACTCTTCTGCCTTGGAGCCAATGCACAGTATTGACTCCAAGATGGAAGGTAGGGGTTAAAAAAAAAAAAAGAACGCTATCCACATTCAGAGGAAGAACTGTGGGAGTGGAAACAGAGAAGAAGAACAACCGCTTGATCACTTGGGTCGATGGGGATATGACTGGGGACGTAGACTCTAAATGATCACCCTTGTGCAACTATTAATAATATGGAAATGGGTCTTGATCAATGACACATGTAAAACCCAGTGGAACTGCTTGTTGTCTATGGGAGGTTGGAGAGAGGAAGGCAGGGAAAGAACATGAATCATGGAACCATGGGAAAATATTCTAAATTAATTAAATAAATGTAAAAATTAAAAAAAATAGGCTCTTGATGGATTTAATGGACCAGCAGGCTAAGCAGAGAAAGGAAGGAGTCCCTGGAAGTCCTCGGAAGTGGGATGGTGTCAGTCTGAAGCTGAGGATTGGCCTGGGGATGAGGATTCCTGCAAACTCTGGGCTCCGGAGCTACCTGTCTGGTTAACTCTGTTATTATATTTCCTCCCATGCGGACGTGACCTGCTCCTCGGACACCCCAAACCACAGTCCCTGCCCCCACACTTTCCTGAAATAGCATAAACAAGTCCATCTGCTCTCCTTTGGTCCCCAACCTCCCACCTTCCTGGGGCTTCTTCTTTCCCTCTCTAGTCTATTACTAGTGATACTGATCTCTCCATCTCTGCTGCCCTTGGGAGCAGCCATGGAACCCTTTAGTTTGTTGCCATGGATAGAAAGCTGGCCTTGGGGCCAGGAAAGCCAAGTCTGGGCACATCACTTAATCTCCCAGTGCTCCAGCCCTTCTTTCAGCCCATCATTGTAGAGCAGGCACCTAACCGAATTAGTAGAGGTAATTGCCCTATGTGATCATTCTCTACTTCAGTGAAAGCTAGACCCCCATTCCATAACAACACCACCAATAATAATAATTATTATTATATAGCACTTTAAGGTTAGTAAAGTGCTTTACTTGTGTTATCTTATTTGATACTCACAGGATGCAGGCACAATTATTGTTTCCATTTTACAGATGAAGAAACTGAGGGTATAAATCCCAGCCCTGCCACGTATTCCAAAAAGCATCATTTAGGTCACAGAATTACAAACTCTTAAAATGGGAAAGGAGGTCAGAGAGCCCTTGGCCCTAAGCTGGAATACCATAAGTGCTTAATAAATGCTCCCTGCCTGCCCACCTACGAGGCAAAGATCATTCACCTGCTGCTTGAAGACTCGCAGAGCAACTCTGTAGAATAGATGCAGAAGCAATATATTCCCTGCCCGAATATACAGTATGGGGAGCTACTTGGTATAATAAATACATGAGCAAATAATTCATCGTCTAAATATACATCGTCTAAATATAAATATACTCGTTACTATTTTATATATAGATATAGATATATGTATTTCCTGTTGTGGTTAATAAAGGATTGCCGAGGTAAAAGCATTACCAAATTCATAGCCGCCTTTGGTCAAAGTGTAGTTTCTTTCTTTTTTTTTTTAAACTTTTTTAAAAAGTTGATTTTTGAAATTAAAAGGTATTTTCAGTTCGCTCTCCCCCTCAGTCCCCATTGTGCAAATTTCATAAAACTTAATAAAGTCCTGAAAAGAAAGCTGCAAAATCGAGCAAAATCAATTCCTACCAGAGCATGACTGAAACTGGGTCTCTGCATTCTGCAAACCCATCAGCTCTCCAGCAGGAGGTATGTCTCCTCATCATGTTTCCTCTTTTCCATTCGGGATTTATTATTGCTGGACCAGAGCTTGCTCTGTTTTTCTCCATTTTATAAATTGTCCTCCTAGTCTGATCAATTCACTCTGTGTCGATTCAGAGAGGTCTTCCCGGTTTCCTCTGAAATTGTCCATTTTATCATGTCTCATGGCACAGTAATATTCCATTCTATTCATGGGCCAACAAAGTGGATAAAATGCTGGGCCTGGAGTCAGGAAGACCTGAGTTCAAACCTGACCTCAGACATTCACTAGCTGTTTGACCCTAGAGAAGATCTTTTTTTTTGTCTCAGTTTTCTCATCTGTAAAATGGGTATGATTATAGCTCAATGCCTGGCACATAGTAAGTACTATATAAATGTTAGCTGTTATTATTATTATGAACCAAGATTTGTTTAGCTATTCCTCAATATGATACTTCTCCCCTAGTTTCTCATTTTTGCTCACTGTTAAAAGCGTTTTTTTTTACACAATGATCCACTTCTTTTTTATTTAATTTTGGGGTGGGGAATAATAATAATAATATTAGCAAACATTTATATAGCACCTACTATGGGCCAGGGACCTTGCCAACTGCTTTACAAATAGGATCTCATTTGACCCTCTGAACAACTCTTGGGAGTTATTATTCCCATTTTACAGATGAGGAAACTGAGGAAATAGCTATTAAATGTGTTGCCCAAAGGTCACACAGCTATAAATTTAGGTCTTCCTGACTCCTGACCCAGAGCTATATCTGCTATATATCCATAGATAGATAGATAGATAGATAGATAGATAGATAGATAGATAGATAGATAGATAGATATCCAGAGCTATATCCACTCTCACTAGCGGTACACCAAGTCAATGGGTATACACAGTTTGGTACCCTTCTGCTTACAGTTCCAAACTCCTTTCCAGAATGGCTAGACCTATTCACAGCTCTACCATATTCATTCTCCACCCTGTCCCCCACCCCTCCAAATGTTGTCATTTTCCTCTTTGGTTATCTTTACCAGTTTAATAGGTAGAATCTCAAATACTTTTATTTTAATCGTGACTTTGAATATTTTTCACATGGGGTCAATATCCTGTGATCACTCATCTATTAAAGCCTGGCTAAATAATAATATGTGTATAGCTCAGATCAAATTGCTTATCATCTCCGAGAGGAGGGAGGAGAGGGAAGGAGGAAGACAATGTAGATCATATAACTTTATAAAAATGCATGTTGAAAATTGTTATTACATATAAATGGGAAAATAACATATCTTTGAATTAAAAAATTTAAAAGAGAATGGCTTATTGTGGTGGCAAAAAATTGGAAAAGGAGGGAGTGTCCCTTTATTGGGGAATGGCTGAACAAATTGTGGTTTATGATGGTGATGGAATACTATTGTGCTCAAAGGAATAATGAACTGGAGGGATTCCACGTGAACCAGAAGAACATCCATGAACTGATGCAGAGTGAAAGGAGCAGAACCAAGAGAACATTGTGCA
Organism: Monodelphis domestica; assembly: GCF_027887165.1. Lineage (NCBI taxonomy): Eukaryota > Metazoa > Chordata > Mammalia > Didelphimorphia > Didelphidae > Monodelphis > Monodelphis domestica. The sequence continues at coordinate 62,467,622 of NC_077229.1, forward strand.
CAGAGACTGATACACTGTGGCACAATCGAATGTAATGAACTTTACTACTAGGAGCAATGCAATGATCCAGGACACTCCTGAAGGACTTAGGAGAAAAAAACACTATCAACATTGAGAGAAAGAACTATGGGAGTAGAAATGCAAAAGGAAAACATATGATTAATTAATTATCATATGTATATATGGGTATATGATTTGGGGTTTGGGTTTAAAAGATCGCTCTATAGAAAAAATGAATATGAAAATAGTTATCAAGTGACAACATTTGTACAACCCAGTGGAATTGCTTGTTGGCTGTGGGAGAGGGGAGGGAAGAGGGGAGGGAAAGAAAATGAATCATATAAACATGGAAAAATATTTTTACAATAAATAAATAAAAATTAAAAATTAAATAAAAATAAAAAAGAGAATGGCTTAGGCTGATAAATTTGAATCAGTTCCTTATGTAACTTAACTATAAGACTTTTTTTTTTTTTAAACCCTTACCTTCCGTCTTGGAGTCAATACTGTGTATTGGCTCCAAGGCAGAAGAGTGGTAAGGGTAGGCAATGGGGGTCAAGTGACTTGCCCAGGGTCACACAGCTGGGAAGTGTCTGAGACCAGATTTGAACCTAGGACCTCCCGTCTCTAGGGCTAGCTCTAACTATAAGACTTTTATCAGAGGAAGCTGCTGAGTTTTCTCCCCACCCCATTCCAGTCATCTGTTTCCCTTCCATTTTTTATTATATTAAACTTGTTTATACAAAATCTTTTTATTTTATGTAGTCAAACCTGTCCATTTTGTCTTAGGTGATCCTCTCTAACACTTGTTGGATCATTAACTATTCCTCTATTCATAGATGTGAAAGGTAATTTTTTCTTTACTCCCCTAAATTGCTCATTCTGTGACCTTTTATAGCTGGGTCACATATAGTACTGTGGTTTTAGATCTGGTACTAATAGGGCCCCTTCCTTCCCACTTTTTTTCATTATTACCCTTAAGATTCTTGACGTTTTGTTTCTCTATATGAATTTTTTTATTTTTCTAGTTTAGAAAATATTCTTTTGGGAATTTGGTTGGTATAGCATTGAATAAACAAATTACTTTAGGTAATATTGTCATTTTTAATATATTGGTTTGACCTATCCATATACAATTAATGCTTCTCCAATCACTTAAATCTATCTTTATTTCTATAAATTGTGCTCTATAGTTAGATTTATATAGTCCCTGGTTTAATCTTGATAGGTACACTTCCAAATTTTTTTTAAACCCTTACCTTCTATCTTGGAAGCAATACTGTGTATTGGTTCCAAGGCAGAAGAGTGGTAAGGGCTAGGCAATGGGGGTCAAGTGACTATGCCCAGGGTCACATAGTTGGGAAGTGCCCGAGGCCAAATTCGAACCCAGGACCTCCCATCTCTAGGCCTGGCTCTCAATTCACTGAGCTACCCAGCTGCCCCCCATTTTTTTTTGTAGCTTCTCTAATTATTTTAAATGTCATTTCTCTTTCTAGATCTTCTTAGTGAGTTTATTGGTTATAGATAAGAATACTGAAATTACCATTTCAATTGAATTCTGACCCTCTAGGATTATGCAACATATTATTCTCAAAAGCAAAATTGTCCCCTTTGCTTATGCATATGACCTAAATTTCTTTTATTTATCTTATTGCTATAGCTAGCATTTCTGGAAATATATTAAATAGTGGTGGTGATAATAGACATCCTTATTTTACCCCTAATCTTACTGGAAAGGCCTCTAACTTTTCTCTATCACATAAAATGTTTGCTCTTGGTTTTAGAGAAATGCCATTTACTTTATTAAGGATAGATCCATTTCCTCCTAGGATTTCTGGAGTTTTTAATAGAAATGAGTTTTGGACTTTTCCAAAAGCCTTTTCAGCATCCATTGATTTAACCATATAGTCTCTATGTTCTTTAGACGATATGTGAGATTTGTAGTCTTTCTTATGTTGAATAAACCCAGTATTCCTGATATAAACTCAATGTGTAGTTTCCCAATCAACATTCACCAATTGTACAACTGCCATCATGTGGGGGACAGCAAAATTTTTGACATTAAAAAAGCTATCATGATTAGAGCTATAACTTGGGTTGGATAACTAGGGTTTTTTCCAGGGTGCCAAAATATAGAGGGTACTAAAGACACTTATACTCACTCATTCAGTAGGTGAAAACAATCCAGATGGCACCTGGTTAAAAAGAATTCACGGAAATAGGCAATTTCTTTTTGCTAACTCACAATGAATTCAAACCCAGGACTGTGGAGGAGAGAAGAAAGGGAGCAGTGGAAGGTTCAGGAGGTGCTAGAGAAGTTTAAAAATGATTGGTTGGGGCCGTTAGGTGTCTTAGTGGATGAGAACTAGGTCTAGAGACCAGAGATCCTGGGTTCAAATTTGACCTCAGATACTTCCTAGATGTGTTATCTTGGGCAAGTCACTTCACCCTCATTGCCCAACCCTCACCATTCTTCTGCCTTGGAACCAAAACACATTATTGATTCTAAGACAGAAGGTAATGGTTTTATTTATTGATTTTTAGATTTTTGGAAAATTTTCTTTAATTTTGAATATTTTTCCATGGTTCCATGATTCATGTTCTTTCCCTCCCCTCCTCTGACCCCCCTCCCATAGCCAACAAGCAATTCCACTGAGTTTTACATGGGACCTTGATCAAAACCCATTTCCATATTATTGCTGTTTGCACTAGAGTGATCATTTAGAGTCCACAACCCCAATCATATCTCCATCAACCACATGATCAAGCACTTGTTTTTCTTCTGCCTTTCTACTCCCACAGTTCTTTCTTCTGAATGCAGATACTGTTTTTTCTCATAAATCCCTCTGAATTGTCCTGGATCATTGCACTGCTTCTAGTAGAGAAGTCCATTACATTCAGTTGTACCACAGTGTATCAGTCTCTGTGTATAATGTTCTCCTGGTTCTGCTCCTCTCACTCTGCATCAATTCCTGGAGGTTGTTTCAGTTCACATGGAATTCCTCCACTTTATTATTCCTTTGAGCACAATAATATTCTATCACCAACATATACCACAATTTGTTCAGCCATTCCCCAATTGAAAGGCAGCCCCTCATTTTCCAATTTTTGACCACCACAAAGAGCACTGCTATGAATATTCTTGTACAAGTCTTTTTCCTCATTATCTCTTTGGGGTACAAACCCAGCAGTGCTATGGCTGGATCAAAGGGCAGACAGTCTTTTAGCACCCTTTGGGCATAGTTCCAAACCGCCCTCCAGAATGGTTGGATCAATTCACAACTCCACCAGCAATGCATTAGTGTCCTGACTTTGTCACATCCCCTCCAGCATTCATTACTTTGAAGGTAACAGTTTCAGAAAGAATGATTGGTTGCATTGAATGAGATTGAGCAATAATTTGTCCTGAGATGGTCTATTAGACACTGGTGGGGTCATCTGAGGAATGGGCTTGGCCTGAGATGAGGACTTCCTTGTTAATGTTGGGTGACTTACATAATTGAGAAGCAAACCACAGGTAACTTTTCTTTGGAGGCTCAGAGATGGAGGAACTGCCCAGCCTCTCAGCAGAACTGAGGTTGTAGGTCCATCTAAAGTCTGATCTGCCCCTGGAGCACCTTTCCTCCTTTCCTCTCCCCACCTCCCTCTTGGGATTCCTCTAATTCAAAAAAATCCAACTCTCTGCCTCTGAGTCAGAACTCAGGCCAGAAATGAGAGTTGTGGTTTTCAGCAGAACCATCTCCCCACCCCACCTCCAAGTGTATGTGTTGCGGGGGGGACCCCAAGGGTTCCAAGGAAGACTCTTTAGTCCACCTCAAGAAAATAGACTAGAATGCTCTTGGGGACCTGGAGAGCAATCCTAGGGTGGGAAGCTAGGAAGAGGATTCTTTTTGTTATGCATTTAATTCATTGGAACCCCTGGAACCCATCTGATATTGTCTGATTTCTACTTGTTGAGGTTTCCTGAGGATCAGGCAAAACCCCAAACCAGGTCAGCAATCAGAGCCTAGAGCTCAGAGGCCAGAACCAAAGCCAAACATAAAACCTGGAATCTAGAGTTCCAGCCACCTAGAGCCCAGAACCCAAGAACCCCAGACTAGAGTCCAACTCAGAGCTCAGTCTATCGCATGTTCTAGGTCAGCTTAGCTCAGTGACAAGAGCATAGAATGATAAACCCAGAGCCCGAATGCTTCTGCCCGGAAAAGAGTCATTTGGGACAGTTCTCCAAGGGTGCAAAGAGGACAAGAGGAAGATAACAAGAAATAGCTGAAAGGGTAGGGAGAGTGTAAAGGGAACCACAATTTCTTATTTGCCCCAGGTAGCATTTGGCTCAATCTATTTGTCCTTAAGGTCTGGGTTTGTACCCACTAATGACCAAAGGTGAACAGTAAGTAGTACTAAGCCTTCAAAGTCATCTCTGTATTCCCATTCACTCCCCATAATGGTCCCCTAGCAAGTCTGTCACTTCTCAGAGTTGGGAGGGACTTTGGGGGCTTCTAGTCCATTCCATACCAGACCAAGAAACCCCTCGATAACATTTGAAAGGTTCCTTTCTTGACTCCTTTGCCTCTCTTCCACACTTGGCCATCACCTAGTCCCTGCCTTGATCATCTCTTGCCCAGCCCCTGGTGACAACCCTTGAACCAGTCCTCGAGTCTCCAGTCTCTCCTCTCTCTAATTCTTCCAGTATAGGATGCCTTTCCACAACCCAGCTCTGTTCCTATCCTTTCTCTGTTTTCATTGGTTCTCCATTATCTATAGAAATCCAAATTCAACCTGGCATTCAAGGCCCTACACAATCTGATCCTTACCTAACTTTAACTGTGAACTTCCCCTGCACCTTCATCTAAACCTCAGTTCTTCCATTTTAACCAGGTGACCTTAGGTAAGTAATTTCACCTCACAGGGCTCCAGTCTCCTTTAAGTGTAAAATGAAAAGATCAGACTAGATGGCCTTTAATTTTTCTTCCTGCTCCAAATCTCCCATTCTGTGATCCATCTAAACTCACCTTGGCTTATGTGGATGTCTCAACCATTTCCTAGTCCAAATCCTTCCAGCCTAATTCTAATTTCATCTCTTCCAGGAAGTCTGACCCAGAGGACCCTCTCCTTCCCATTTCCCAGACTCCACATCTCTCTCAGTCCTGGGGAATATCTCACCACGTCCAGGCGCCTACCACGCACTTGACTATTTCCTTAGAATTGATCTCTCCGCACCCCAGCGTGTATCCTCTCCTCCTCCAGGGTCTCTCGAGTTTGTATTACTCAAGAGCCCAGACCAGGAAGAAAGTACGACAGTTTAGAAAGGACATTTATGATCTGGAAGGCATCTGGAGGATGACACTAGAAGAGTGAAGGGTCCTTGGGTCCATATTTCTTAACTATGAGAGTTGTCCCAAAATGGCATGGGCCGTCTCACGAGGGTCTTTAAGTAGATGCTGGATGACGAGTTTAGATACCCCTTAGTAGAGAATGTTTGGGGGCATGGGTTGGACTAAATTATCTCTAAGAATCCTTCTAACTCTAACATTTTCTGATTAAGTCTGTGAAGCCTAATACAACTGAGAGAGACTGACGAGACAGATGCACGACGAAAGAGATAGAAACAGAGAAGGGTGGGAAAAAGGGAGAAAGAGAGATTGGTGAAGGAAGATGGGAGAGAGAGAGAAGAATGGAAGGGGAAGGGAGAGAGAGACAGAGACAGAGACAGGGAGAGAGGGAGAGGAGAGAAAGGGAGAGAGAAAGGGAGAGAGACAGAGACAGACAGAGAGAGGGAGAGGGAGATAGATATGGAGAGAGAGAGAGAGACAGAGACAGAGACAGACAGAGAGAGGGAGAGGGAGATAGATATGGAGATAGATATGGAGAGAGAGAGAGAGAGAGAGAGAGAGAGAGAGAGAGAGAGAGAGAGAGAGAGAGAGAGAGAGAGAGAGAGAGAGAGAGAGAATTGCTAGCTCTGGAATTCCAGCCCAGAAAATAAGACTTAGATTCAGGAATAGTCACTGGGGGTGAAAGAGAAAAGAATGATTCTGGGTGGTCCCAGTGAAGAATGATCCACAGTTTTAGATTTTTTTCATCTCCAGTCTGTGATCTCAGTGATGCAAGAGACTCCTGGTAAGGAACCTGCCTCTATTGTTAGCTCCATCAATAGTTCATCTGCAGTTTATAATCCTGGAGAGCTGCCTAGGACTGTGAGAAGGTAAATGACTTGACCCAGTCCCAGTCATTGTATATTAGAGGTAAGACTCAAACCCAGGTTTTTCTGACTCTGAGTCCAGCTCTCTACTGTCCCTTTATCACCAGTTTATAGAAGGGAAAAGAGAGGGCAAAGGATTTACTTCAAGTCTCATTAGCTGAGGGCAGAGCTCAGACAGAATCTAGGTGTCCTGGCTATTTTATGTTGTTGCCTCTTCCTTTTCATTTTTTTTTAATAGGGGGGATTTCAGGGCAGCTTGGTTGCTCAGTGGATAGAGAGACAACTTTGGAGACATGAAGTCCTAGGTTCAAATCTGCCCTCAAACACTTCCTAGCTTTGTGACCCTGGGCAAGTCACAACTCCAATTACCTAGTCCTTGTTGCTCTTCTGCCCTGGAAGCAATACTATGTATTGATTATAACATGAAAGGTAAAAGTTTAAAAAAAGGGGGGAGGTCAATGACTGTCCCCAAAAGACAAAGAGGGAAGGATTTCAGACTCCAAAATTGGGATTAGGAGCTTTCCCTGACTCTACCATCCATCCCTGGCTTTTCTCCCTATCTGAAACAGAAGAAAATAGAGCTGAAATTGGAATTTTATACAATACAAGCATTCCTGGGACCCATTTAAGGAGATTGGGTTGGTGTCACTGCCAAGTAGCCCAGAGGATAGAGCACTGGGCCTGGAAGATCCAGTTCAAATACAGCCTTAGATCTTACTAGCTATGTGACCTGGAACAAATCACTTATATGTCACCTGCCTCAGTTTCCTCACCTGTAAAATGAAAATAATAATATCTATCTCTTAAAGTTGTTGTGAAGATCAGATGGGGACATAGTTGTAAAGCACTTATCATGGTGCCTGGCCATAGTAGGATTTCCCCCCCATAAAAACCCTTACCTTTCATCTTAGAATCAATACTGCGTATTGGACACAGCTAGGAAGTGTCTAATATCAGATTTGAACCCAGGACCTGCCATCTCTAGGCACTTAGCTGTCTCCCACATAGCAGGTTCTTAATAAATGCCTGTTCTCTTCCCTACTGAATACATGGCAGTGAACATTTACTGCCAATGTTCATAGGAAACCAGTCCCGTATTTGGACCTTATGGATCTGGTTGTAATCTTTGCTCAGTTACTCACGAGTTACTTTCCTATTTGGGGGCCTCAGTAAATGCAGGGCTGGGATTAGATTTCTTTTTTTCCTTTCCCACGTCTACATGATGTGCTTGATTTGGCCTCCTTCTGTGTGTATGTTTGCGTTTATGTTCATGCCTTGTGAACATGTGAGTGCCTATGTCCCAGGTGTTACCACAGCCAGCTCCTAGTGAGCTGCTTGTTAAATTTCCATTGCAAGCATTAACACTCAGGAAATAAGCAAAGGCTCAAAATGAGGGCTGGCTCTGTTGCTTTTTCAGATTTGAGTAAATGGAGAAAACGTTCATAATGCAGATTAGATCTTAAAGCATGCCTGGAACTCTCCAAGATCCGGTTGTTAAACATTTATTCCTACACCATTGGTCCATGGGTCTGCTCATACATTTTCATTCATTTTTCAGTACATGGATACATATTTCTATGCACAAGGGCACATGCACAAACATGCTGGCAGGGAATCCCGTTTATTTATTTTTTAAAGCCTCACCTTCTGTCTTAGAATCAATACCCTGTATTAGTTCCAAGGCAGAAGAGCAGTGAGGTCTAGTCAATGGGAGTGACTTGTCCAGGGTCACACAGCCATTTGAACCCAAGACCTTCCTGGCTCTCAATCCACTGAGCCCCAAACCCGTAGGAAATATCTTCAGGTCAGGGTTCTGTGACTGTCTTCACCTTCTTTGCTCCTTCCTCCCTCCTCTTGACAGAGAGGACGTGGTCTATTTTTTGTCCCCCACGAGTCCTCCCACATCCAGGTCCCCACCGTCACTGCCCTGAGTTCGGGGTGCAGTCAAACCAGGGAGCAGAGAAAGGGCAGGACGTGGGTCTTAGAAGTAGAGCTGAGTCAGGGGTAGGAACTAGGGGTGAGGCAGGGCTCAGGAGGGGTGGTGAGAAGAAAAGAAAGCCCGGAAAGGGAGTTTGCCTCGTTAGAATAGTGGGGTTACCCCTGGAGACCCGCAGGGCCCCGGGCCTCAGAGACCCACGTCACTCCCTCCCCCAGGCAGCTCACCACTGTAAATTCTGAGAAATGCTGTCATCGCCATCCTCCTCCTCCTCCTCCCACCCCCCCAGCTCCGCTGTGATTTCACAGCTTCTCCCCACACACCTCAACACCCATCTTTAGGTCTTGGGGGGGGTGGCTTCCTGTTTTATTCACTCCTGACCAAGCGTGCTGGAGCTCCGGCGGGGGTGGGGGGGAAGACACCCCTCCGTGTGCTTTCCAGTATCCCGACCTGAGACTTCTCTACATGCATCTTTCCTTCTTTCCTGCCTCTGGGCTTTGGCTCCCATCACACCCAAAGGGAGGGCCGCCTCTTCAAACCCTACCCTGTCCTTCGAGGTCTTCTTCATGCCCAGCCTCCTGGTATGGAAACTCCCTCCCCCATGTAGAACGGAAACTACTTAGTGTGTACCTTAGAGTCTTAGAGGGTGTCTGGGGGCATGGAACGGTTGAGTGATATACCTGGGGTCACAACCAGCATGGGAAGGAATCAGGACTTGAACTCAGATCTTCCTAACTCCATTAACGTAATCCCACCCTGTCTTTTTTATTTTATGCATTTAAACACGTGATTCCATGTAGACAAACCCTTCAGGCATAGGAATGTTAATATTAATCATAAAAGCAGCTTGCACTTATATAGTACCTACTATGTGCCAAGCATTGTGCTAAATGCCTTATAATATATATTATATTATATAATTATATAAATACATATAATTATATAATATAATATATAAATAAATATGATCTCAAGTCAATTTTTACAAAGAGCCATTGGGAGGCTGGTGATGTTATGATCTTTATTTTATAGTTGAGGAAACTAAGGCAGAGATTAAGCAGCCCAGGCTGGATTTGAACTCATTACTTCCTGAATCCAAGTCCAGTATCCTATCCACTGCTTACCTGGATGCTCAATAAATTCTGAAGGGGCTCAATAAATCCTTGTTGAATTTAACTAAATGAATTAATTGGAACTGAGGACAAAGTCAGAGGGGGAGGTCCTTGAGAAGGTCTTGTTGACTGATTAACTCAAGGTTCATTGACTGAACGTTCAAGGGAGGGAGGTTATAAAAGTTCTGCCATGACTCTTTCCTGCCCCGCTTTCTCCACTCAAGATCTTTCGCCTAGGCTGAGTAGAGCAGATTCAGGGCCAGGGCCAGGCTGAAGAGGATCTGGTTAGGTCTGGCTTTGGATTAGGTCTTCACTTACCTTTTAAAATTTTCTTTTCCCAATGACATGTAATAGCAGTTTTCAACATGTTTTCCCAAATTAGAAAATCCAAATTGTCTGCCTCCCTCCATGCCCTCCTCCATCCTGGGGGACGGTAAGCAATTTGATCTGGATTATGCATGTATTATCATGCAAAACATACTTCCATATTGGTCTCAACTGAAAGAAAATACTCTTATGAAACCCAAACCCCAAATAAACTAAAGCAAAAAATCACATGCTTTGATCTACATTCAGACTCCAACATTTTTTTCTCTGGAAGTGGAAAGCATTCTTTGTCATTTAAAAAAAACCCAACTCTTCTAAACTCTAAAGGATCACCCTGGTGCAAATATCAATGAATATGGAAATAGGTCTTGATCAATGACATGTTAAACCCAGTGGAATTGTGCATCAGATACTGGAGGGGAATGGGAGGAGGGGAGGGAACATGATTCACGTAACCATGGGAAAATATTCTGAATTAATGAATTAAACTTAAATATAAAAAATAAAAACTTCTCAGTGATTTTATTTTCCCCAATTACATGTAAAAACAAGTTTGGGGTTTTCATTTTCTATCATTTTGAGTTCCAAATTCTCTCCTTCTCTCCCTCCCTCCCTCCCTCCCTCCTTTCTTCCTCCCTGAGATGAGAAGCCATTTTGTAGCAGTCCAGCCCATAGGTATTATGGAGAGACAAGGATTGTGAGTGGGCACATGGCCATTCTGCGCATGGCAATGGGCTCTATTCCCATCGTGGCTGAAGTTAGGGCGGGAAACCTTGCTTCCTCCTGTCTCACTCACCTGAGGATAATAACCCCACCTTCACCTTGTCATAATTTGCAATTATCCAATGGCAATACACTATGTAACTCATCAATATGTATTGAGGCACTATGTAACTGATCAATATGTATTGAGCTCATTTGTATATCAAAGAGAATAAAAGAAAGGGACGCAGCCAGCTCCTCCCACTTGGAGGACATCGACAGGTTTGCCAAGGAGCAACTTCTCCCCTTTCTCTCTCCTCTCTATCTTTTTCCCTGAGGCCTGGCCCTTCAGTCAAGCCTTCCTGTCTCTCTCTCTTTTCCAGTGCTAATACCTAGCATTATCTAACTCCTTTAGTTTCTAATCTCCTTTCCTACTGAGCTAGCATTATCCTCTGACCAGTGCAGTGTTAAATTGGGATCATTGGATGGGAATAGCCTAAATAGTAACGTCCAGTGGTCGGAGCAGGGCTGTGGCTCCCGAATATTAATAATTGATTACTGACTCATTTATTCACATCTCTAAGGTCGGCTCTTTCATGCCCTTCGCGGGATTCAAAACTTCTATCCTGTTTCTATTTTCCTACCTTAAAACTTCTTGTGGGCCGGGAAGTTTTACATTTTATATTGGTTATACATGTTATAGCATCCAAAATGTATTTCTATCTTGGTCACAGTGTGGAAGAACACACCTATAAAAATAAAAATAAAAAACCCACAAAGAAAATAAATGGGGAAATGGTCTACTACAATCTGCATTGACTCTGCCAATTCTTTTTCTGGAAGTGGATAGCATCTTTCATCAAGAGTCTTTGGGGATCATCTTGGATCATCATATTGCCAAGAATTGCCAAGTCATTCGCCATTGGCCACCGTACAGTATTGCCATGGCTGGGTCTCACTTTCTAACAAGAGATGCTGCTAGGGAGCAGTGTCTGACCCAAGCAGAAGGGAAAGGAGCCACAGAGTTGAGGAGACACTAAGGGAGAAGATGAAGAAAGGAGGAAGGAGTGGAAGGAGAAAAGATGGGGTCCTGGGAAAGAGTGGACCCAGAGAAGGGAAAGGAACCAAAGAGTTGAGGAGACACTAAGGGAGAAGATGGAGAAAGGAGGAAGGAGTGGAAGGAGAAAAGAACAGGGTCCTGGGAAAGAATGGACCCAGGGTCACATAGTTAATAAGTGTCTGGAGGCTAGATTTGAACTCATGTCTTCCTGACTCCAAGCTCTATTTACTGAGCCACCTAGCTGCCTCTAGGCCAGTCAAAGTCCTGGAACGAAGAACAAACACAGGCAGTATGTTTCTCTATTGTAGCTCAGTGTTAGGGGCTCCCCTCCCAACACACAGAGCTCATTCTTGCCTCCAGCCAGCTTTGTTCTCAGAGATTTTGAGAGAAGGGGGGAGGGAAGTCCTATCTGAGCCCAGAGGATCCAGAGAAAGGTGAGGGAGACTTCAGCAGACTCCCAGGAAGGTGTGGGGAGGGCATCTTCTAGAAGATGGGAGTCTGCTCCGAAAGGGAAAGTAGCTGCCTGGAATATAATAATAGCAGCAGCAGCAGCAGCTAACATTTACATAGTTCTTATTATCTAAATGCTGCTACAAATGTGTCAGGCACTGTGCTAAGGGCTTTAAAATTATTCTCTCATTTGACCTGGGAGGGAGATGCTATTAATGTCCATTTTACAGATGAGGAAACTGAGGCAGGCAGCCATCATTAAGTGACTTTCTCAGGATCACACAGGAAGAGTCTGAGCCTGGATTAGAACTCTGGTCTTCCCAACTCCAGGCCCAGCACTCAGTCTATTCTGTATCAATGGCCCCCAACTCTATATAAAGGTGAGAAATCCAAAAAGGGAAGGGTCTGCACTCCACAGCCGTCCAGATTATTTAGTGTCTGGCATATGGGTCACTTATCTGGCTCACAACCTGGCATTTCCCATCCACAAACAACTCCGTAAAGTAGTTGGCATCTTCCCCGGCAGCCTCCCTCCTCTGGAGCTCTGTGCGAATTCTCTCTGGGACCCCGAGTCCTCCCTATCTGTAGCAGCTGACATTCTATTTAGCTGGAATTTTCCACCTTTTTTTGTGTGTCTCCGGTGAGCTCTCTGGCCAGCTGGTAATGTCTACGGACTTCTTCATGGAATCACATGTTTAAGTGCATAAAATAAAAGAGACGGGGTGGGAATACAAAGAAAGCCAGCTATATTGGGACGCAGTGATCAAAAATAGGTATTTGTTCAGGTTCACAGAGCTTCAGATCTAAAGAGCTGGAGGTTTGCAGCCCTTATTATCGCAGCTGCTTGTTTACCGTAATCCTGTGAGGGTGGATGTATTAATATGCCCATTTTACAGATGAGGTCATGAAGGTTTGGAGAAGGAAGTGGCCACATCGCACAGGGATGGGCTTTGAGTCTAGAACTGCATAAACTCCAGTTAAATGCCCTTCCTACTATGCCACGCTTTTCCCATAAGACTCTTTATTCTCCCTGGATGTGCCTACACCAATGGGACGGAACCCATCTGGAGGGAAATTGATCAATGGGACGGGATTTGAGACTGGAGGGGGCTATCGGGATGATCTGATTGTGCACCAGGAAAATCTGGGGGCAAGGGAGAGTGGCTATGGGGGTTCTCTTTTTGCCCTGGCAACCAGGTCCACCGATCAGAGTCATCCAGACTCCCGCCCCCCCCCCAATTCTATTTTTCATTACTCTCTTTTCCAACCCCACTGCTCCCAGGTCCCGTGTGCCCCCCCACTGTCCCTTAGGGAGGCAGAGAATCTCAGACGGAATGGGAAGGACTGTCCTCCCAGCCTGCCAGGGCCCGGGACTTGATCCGAAGTTTATGGGGCAGGCTGGACTGAGCTGTGGGCTTGAGTCTGTCCCCAGGATGAGGGCAGGGGGGTCCAGACAATGGTGCCCCGGAACCAGACTTTGCCACATTGTTGCCCAAGACCCAATGGCCGGAGCTCTTTCCCTGCCCAGCTGGCAGGGGTGGCCATGGTGCCCACAAGGGGCCGGGCTCCAGCAGAGGCAGTGGGGTGGCGTGCTCATCCAGAAGGTGGCAGCTGAAGAAAGCTGGGGGGCAGGTAGCGGAGAGCTCATGAGAAAGCCTTGGGGAACCGAGACCCAGCACCTTGTAGGAACTGTGGTAATCCCTGCACACCAGCTCCTTGGGGTCTGGGCTGCATGGCCTGAACGGGCCTCTTTCTGGTGGGACTAGTTTCCCGTCTGGGGCCCGGGAAGCCAGCCAAGGGCAACCCCATAGCAAGGCTTGGAGGGTATGGGGGGTGCCGGGGCCCAGCAGGCCAAAGTGAAGCTTGAGAGACATCAGCTCAGCGCGGAGCAGGGCGTTCTCCTCTTTGAGGGCGGCCAGCCGTCCTTCCACGGCCACGTCGTTCAATCGCCTCTTCTCCCGGGATCTCTTGGCCGCCTCGTTGTTTTTACGCCTCTTCTCCCAATAGGTGGTGTCTTTCTTCTCTTCTGGCATGAACTCTCTCTGGCGACGGGTGGCCGGGCCGAAGCTACTTCCTCGGTTTCCCCGAAGGGCCTTGTTCTTGCCCTGGGACAAATCCATCAGCCTCAGGAGTCCTAGATCCATGATTCCCACTCAGGGAGCTGAGGAAGAAGAATGAAAATTGGTTACCCAGATTGACTCTGACTTTGATGTAGGACTGAAGCCCGCAGGCCCTGATCTCCAACCTGTCATCCAGGTCCAAAGTTTTCATTCTTCCCAGGATGAGGCAAAGGACTCAATTAGGTAACCCTTTTAATTAGCTCCTCCTCTAGACTTTGTCACCTCTGCCCCCCCCCAAAAAAAACGCAAAAGAAAACAAAACTATGGAGTTTGATTATAGCTTGGGAAATGCAAATTTCACAACTGATGATAAGGTCAGGAAATTTGAAGTGGCTAATTTTTTTTTTCTATCTGGTGCTAAAAAGAAGCAAGAAAAGGAAGAAGAGAAACCTGCAGAGATAAAGGGAGAAGGCTGGAGGCTGGAAAGAGACCTGAAGATTTTACTGGTCAGATTCTTAGAGCTTTACATGGAAAATGAAGGAGGTAAGCAGAAGAGAAAAGCCTCAATCCAGTTCTTCCTAATGTAAGGGGTGCAGGTCTTGGACCAGGGATGAAGCCCTCTTCTCTTTGAGACTAACATCTCCTAGAATTCTTTTTTTTTTTTAAACCCTTACCTTCCATCTTGAAATCAATACTGTGTATTGACTCCAAGCCAAAAAAGAGGTAAGGACTAGGCAATGGGGGTCAAGTGACTTGCCCAGGGTCACACAGCTGGGAAGTGTCTGAGGCCAAATTTGAACCCAGGACCTCCCACCTCTAGGCCTGACACTCAATCCTCTGAGCTACCCAACTGCCCCCCATCTCCTAGAATTCTGTAGCACTCAGCCACCAATTATCGCCCAATGACAGTGGATGAGATGCAGGATTTGGGGAAGAGCCAAGTGGTCATAAACTGGAGGAGAATAAAAGAAACCATTTCAGAGTCCTGGACTCTTCTCCAGGCTCCATAATTTCCTGTTTTGGCTGACAGATATTGAGTCATTTCCCTGATCAAGAAAGGATTAGACTTTCACATTTTGATGTGGTCCTACTTTGAAGCTGAACCCTGTCCAAAATAATGGTTGCACTTCTGCTGCTCCAGTGTAGGAGATAATAGTATCTAAGGCATGGAGTCCCAGGACCTCTGTAGGTGTAAATAGTAATAATGATAGCTATGTGCCAAGTACTGTGCACTTTACAAACATAGGTATCCAGGACAGCTAGGTAATTGGGAGGCAGGCTTAGATGTCCTGAGTTCAAATCTGCCTCAGTCACTTAACCCCTTATTCCTTACCACTCTTCTGCTTGAAACCAATATTTAATATTGAGTCTAACATGGAAAATATGGGTTTAAAAAATGCAGAGGGGTGCAGCTGGGTGGCTCAGTGGATTGAGAACCAGGCCTAGAGAGGGGAGGTCCTAGGTTCAAATCTGGCCTCAGACACTTCCTAGCGGTGCGACCCTGGGCAAGTCACTTGACCCCCATGGCTTAGCCCTTACCACTCTTCTGTCTTGGAACCAATACACAGTATTGATTCCAAGATGGAAGGTGAGGGTTTAAAAAAAATGCAGATATTCCTTCCACATTGTAGAAGTTAGGGACGCCAGCCCATGATCTGGAAAATCCAAGTAAAATTATTTGACCCTCCCTTTGTACCAGAGAAAAAGTCTGGATTTTTTCTTCTTTATTTATTTTCTTTGCTTACTTTATTGTAAAATGTGGGTTAAATATTTGCTCATAAGCTATATATGGGTCAATGTTAACATTTCTAGCCTTCATGTATCATCTGCTGATTTTCTTTTTGTAAACTTAAAAAAAAGAAATTGTATATATTTATAGTATTAAAAGATATATTGATATTATACAATATTATACATATATTTTATTCATTTCTGAGTCTGCTAGCCTTTGCTTGTCATCTGCAGCTTCCACAAGACTCACAAAAAATTCCCATTTCATTCTCTTATGCCAACCCACAACATATCAAAACAGTGATGGAGGAAGTAAAAATGTTGACACCAGCCTGTATTTTATCACTGGATCTTCACACTCTGGGATATAGGTGCTATTATGATCCTCATTTTACAGAGGAGAAAATTGAGGCATTATGGAGATAGATGACTCTCCCAGGCACACATCTACTAAGTGTCTAAGGGTGGTTTTGAACTCAGGTCTTCCTAACTCTAGGCCCAGCACTTTATCCACTATAAAACCTATGGCCATGTGTGGGTTTTGAAAATATTGTAGTGGGGTACTGCATCCCCCAGCATGCCCCAAGGGTCCCTCCCCCCTATTTCCTGGCGTGGGATTGGTCTTGAATGGACCAATCCTGTGCTAGGAAGGGACCACGCCCCTACTTCTGGGCACAGGATTGGCCTATATAAGGACCAATCCTGAGCCAAAGGTCAGTCCGCCAGGGTAATCGGTTTCAGACTGGTGGAACTATGTTTTTTTTTTCTTTGAATAAGTTTTTGTTAGATCAAAGAGATAGTTTTCTTTTCAGCCTTACCCATCCAATGGGCACATCTTGAATGTAGAAGGGACCTCATTGTACACAACCAATGTATTCTAACACTCGTGGAATAAGATGAAAATCACGCATAATTGTGAACCCCATTATTTAATAAGTACTTCCTATTTGAACATAACCAGGCACTTTATGGCTTTTCTTAGGCTTATCAGAACGACCAGCATTGCTACTCTTGAACTTTGAAGCCATTATTAATAACTAAAATGCGCCGATGAGACAAAGAGAAGCGCCGCTCTGACCGGAAGAGACTTGTGGCAAGAGGGACAAAGACTGGTGCAGGAGCTAATTTCTGACATAATAGACTGTAATGCCTCACACTAACACTTCTCAGAGCGAGAATAAGCGTGATAAGACAAAAGTGCTGCGAGACTTTACGCGGTTTGGGGAGATGGCGCAGTGCGTAATTAAAATTCGTAATTTTACGTAAAAAAACGTAGATTCAGTGTGTAATTAAAAATGTTAATTTTACGTATTTTTCAGCCTTTATTTTTTTGATTGCCAATCGAGTATACGTCTATTTGAGCGTGTTTAGTGGGAGCAAAACAAGGTCCTCCTGAATGCCTTTTTTTACAATTGGCTGCGATTACTCTGCTTTAACAAACTAGATTGACAGTCCTTCGCACTTGGCGTTGAGGAGGTTTTTGAGAAATGATGGTGAGAGCGTCTGCTGTTTGTTTTACTTGTCCTGTCATTTATCTTGGAATTCTATTTTAAGCAAACGTAATTCTACTGTCAGTAAATATCTTTTTGCCTTATATGATCTTTTGTCTCTCAAGGAGGTTGAGATTCAAAATGAAAATGGAGCTCCGTGAATGATCGAATATAAAACCAACAGGTTTTAGATACCTGCGGTTAGCATTTGGGGGTGGTACATTATGTAGGACATCGAGTATGGCTTTGAAGGAAGAATATTGATGCCAAAGGTTGCTGGTAATCTTCAGGAGAAAATAATTGGGAAAAGCTTCAGCAATAAGAGTTTTGACTTTATATACCTGTTTACCAATGCTTGCAATATGACATCTTAGTGCTGTGGAAGCACATTTTTTAAAAAATTCCTTTTTAGTTTTACTAGAACTATTTAAAAAATGCTATTGATCCAACCTAAACCCTTTTCCAGACTTTTCCCCTAGGAAAATGAAAAGAACCAAAGATGAGATCTTCCTTTGAAATGGAGTAAGGATAGTAACCAAATAACTCTTGTCTACTTAAGATCATTGTCTCAATAACCCCAGAAGGATTGGCTCCATGACCCAGAACCAAGATGGCGGCCTAGTAGCAACAAAAAATAAGACTGAGAATCCTTTCAAACAGATGATCCATTTAAGAACAGTGTTTTCTCTTAAATTCAAGGTTAGGATTTTGATCAAGAAAGCACTTTTTTTCTTTTTAAATCAATTCCTTCTGTCATAGAGTCAATACTAAGTATCAGTTCAAAGCAGAAGAGTGGTAAGGGCTAGACAATTGGAATTAGGCGACTTGCTCAGGGTTACACAGCTAGAAAGTATTTGAGGGAAGATTTGAACCCAGGACCTCCCTCAGGTCTGGCTCTTGATCCACTGAACCACCTAGCTGCCCCAAGAAGCTGATAGCTCATGAAAAAGCTCTGGAGAATGTAAGCACATCAATTTGTGGGAATCTGATAATCCTTACAGACCAGCTCCTTAGGGTCTGAATTGCATGACTTGAGAGAGACTCTTATCTGGTTGGGCTAGTTTCCTCTCTTAAAAGGAAGTGATCTGGCCTCAGACACTTCCCAGCTGTGTGACCCTGGGCAAGTCACTTAACCCCTATTGCCTAGCCCTTACCACTCTTCTTCCTTGGAACCAATACACAGTATTGATTCCTAGACAGAAGGTAAAGGTTTAAAAAAAAAAAGGAAGTGATCCAAACAAAAACTGAGTGGTAACTGTTCTAGAGTGTTTTTGTATTTAATAATTGATTATAATCACAACCAATGTTGGAAGGGATATGGAAAAATTAGAACATAAATACATTGTTGGTAGAGCTGTGAACTGCTCCAACCATTTCAAATTATACCCAGAGAGGGTTTGTGGTAAGGGTCAAATGATATAATATTTGTAAGTGCTTGGCAGAGTGTCTGGCACACAGTAGGTTAACAAATCCCTCCCTTCCTTCCTTCTCTCTCTTCCTTTCTTCCTTCCTCTCTTGGATCCCTGTTTAATTAATTAATTTAAAAAACCCAGTACCTTTCATCTTAGAATCAATACTGTGCATTGGTTCCAAGGCAGAAGAGCAGTAAGGGCTAGGCAATTGGGGGTCAAGTGACTTGCCCAAGGTCACACAGCTGGGAAGTATCTGATACCAGATTTGAACCCAGGACCTCGCATCTCTAGGCCGAGCTCTCAATCCACTCAGCCACCCAGCTGCCCCACCCTTGCTTAATTTAAAGGGAAGTGTACTGTGTGGATTTCTGTACATGGGAATGAGGGAATGAATATCGATAGCAATGTTTTCTATGAGTTTATCTGTTCAGAATTTTAAAAATGCTCAATATATAAATAGAACTTAAGTAGTTTAAGTATTTTCCCTCCAGTGACACAAAAATAGTGGAGAGAAAAAGGAAAAGTGGTTTTATAGTTTAACGTTTGAGACACAGCCTGATCTGCTGCTTAGGAAGGAGTCGTTTTCCTTTTAACTCCTCTCCAGTTTGGAAAGAACAAGACTTATTTTAAATCAAAAGGCAAGTAATTTGGGAGGGAAAAAAAGGCAAATTTCATCGTAAGAGTTTGGTTTACCTGACCGACCACAACCAGCTTTTCTGAATGATTCGGTAGAATTGGATTGCATAAGCAAACTAGAAGGAACCTCACCTAAAAGGAATTCAAGTACGCTATGCATTTTCACATTCTGATGTAAGAAACTGAGCTGGAAACATTTTGCAAGGCAAAATGGGAAACTGCCTATAAACACTGATGTTTCGGTGTGGAACACCTAGAAGTAAAGTTTTGCAATGAATTTGAGATGTGTAAAAAAATTGCACCATCAACAACAAAAAGATTAAAGAGAAAAAAGGAAACTCGAGCTGAAAAAAGTTTGAAAAATGAATTGAAAGCAAAGAAGTGGGAGGTTAAGAAATTGATAGCACTAGAAAGAAAGTGAAATATTGAGTCAAAATACATACAGAGAAATGCAATTCAGTGATTTTTCAAGGTTTTCTCTATAGTTTAGGTTAACTAGCCAGCAGGAAAAAAAGAGAATTAAAACAGAAATAAAACAAAAATTAGAGCTAGTTTACAACGATATGTGTGTATAGATCTGAAGCTTAGTTAAAAGGCAATGTTTGGTGCAGCCAGGTAGCACAGTGGACAGAACTCCAGGTCTGGAGTCTAGAGGACATGGTTTCAAATCTGGCTTCAGACACATCCTAGCTGTATTTCCCTGGGCAAGTCACTTAAACTCATTTGCCTAGCCCTTGCCCTTCTGTCCTAGAGTTGTCACTAGGGCAGAAAGTAAGAGTTTAAAAAAATGAGAAGTTCATCAGTGAGTTCTTAAAAATAAAAATTCAGGGAATTCCCCACTGCATAGAGTGGTATCAATGCAGAGAAGCAAGTTTGTTTTTGTAATTGGATACTATTGGAGAAAGCTAAAACTGCCATTTTTGCTGAATGTGCCTAGAAATCTAGAAAGAGACCACTGGTTGGTCCAATTGGAAAAGCCGTTGTCTTTGTGACAGTAGCCTTTGCTATCAACTCCAGGTGACTATGCACCATGAAAGCCTGGGAGGACTCTCCTGTCCCCAATGAGGGAGATTGTCTAATTGGTTCTGAGGTCCAGAATTTCTTGAATGAACAGCTGTGGGTCATACATGGTGACCTCACTCATTGGCGTTGGTCTTACCAATCAAGGAGTTGAAAATCCCTTCTGACCTGGAGCCATCGTGTTCTACCTGAAGGTTCTCAGTTTAGAAGTACAGACAGAACATCCACTTCTATGCCTCTGGTCCTATGAAAGGAGGCTCAGCCCTGGAGTCTAGAACCTTGAGAACGATGAAGATGCTACTGGGTCATCCATTGTGCCATATGGGAGTTCAACTCCCCATGGGCGCCTAGTTGGTTCAGAGTAAGTCCTTTGGATATCTGGTATGACATAGAGAATGAGTGCAGCCACTGGCCTTTACAATCACATCCAGTGTGGCATGCACAAAATTTTGAGACGAACTTGCAGTTCTGGCATTTGATAGGAACAGTTCGATTCAACAAATAACAGCAAGCATACTTTCTCGATGAGAATGATAGATGCATCCAAAGAATGGATACAGGCAGGTCTCAATTAGTGCAAAGAAAGATTCCTAATCATTTGATATGCATTGCAGATTTCCATTGGGCTGGAACCAAAAACCACATTTCACAAAATCATAATTTCAAATATTGTGAATTTGAATACATGACCACTTCACAGGATTCATGGTTTGCACTAATTGAGATCTGGCTTCTGAATATATCTTCTATAATCACTCTGGCTAAAGGAGCCTGAATGTCTTCTTGACAGCTAACAATAACGTTCAAATGGCCTTTATTAATGTTTGGACCAAATTAATTTTTGATGTTGTCATTTGCGCATTTCAGTCGCTCTTTCTGATCCCATTTGGAGTTTTCTTCTCTCTCTCTCTCTCTCTCTCTCTCTCTCTCTCTCTCTCTCTCTCTCTCTCTGTCTGTCTGTCTCTCTCTGTCTCCCTGTCTCTCTCTGTCTCTGTCTCCCTGTCTCTCTCTGTCTCTCTCTGTCTCTCTCTCTGTCTCTCTCTCTGTCTCTCTGTCTCTGTCTCTGTCTCTGTCTCTGTCTCTGTCTCTGTCTCTGTCTCTGTCTCTCTCTCTCTCTCTCTTTAAAGCCCTCACATTCTAATATCAATTCTAAGGCAAAAGAGCAATAAAGGCTAGGTAAATGGGGTTAAGTGACTTACCCAGATGCCAGATTTGAACCCAAGTCCTCCTGACTTTTGGCCTGGAGATTTATCTACTGTGCTACCTAGCAGCCCCCGGACCCCCAATTTGGAGTTTTGTTAGTGATTTGCTATTTTCTTTACTACTAACTCACTTTTTATTTTAGACCCTTACCTTCTGTCTTAGAATAGATACTAAGTATTGGTTCCAAGGCAGAAGATCAGTAAGGACTAGGCAGCTGAGGTTAAGTGCCCAGGATCACACAACTAGGAAGCATCCGAGGCCAGATTTGAATCACTACTTATTTTACCAATGAGGAAATCGAGACAAATAGAATTAAATGAATTGCTGGGGGTTACTCAGGTGCTAAGGGTCTGAGACCAGATTTGAACTCGGGGAGATGTCTTCTTGACTGGAAGCCCAACGCTTTATCCATTGTGCCATCTAGATGCCCCTAACCAGATTCATACCAGATATCTTTGTTCATCTGCATAGCTTTCTGACTACTATTAGAGAATAAAGGGATGAAGAATCAAGTGTTTGAAAACTGACTTATCTCTACTTATGCCACTTGGTCTACTGTTATAGCATTGAGAATGGTCTGTCATCTTACTGTTTTTGCTGCATTTGACAGATTAAAGCAAAACAGAGAACTCCAAATGTTGGACCAACAAGAGTAATTTAATTTGGTATTGATTAATGGGCACAAAGTTGAGGTCTTGAATGACCAAATATAGAAAATATTTTAAATTGTGCACAAAAGGGAGGATTTTTCCACAATAAATTCCACGATAAAAAATATAAAAGACAAACATCCTCACTTTATATTCTACTCTCATGATGGGAGAGTGAAGCCTAACGAATGAACATCAAACCTGCTTTTTGTCCAAGGAGACCTAGTTGGGGAAATGGAAGTGATGGAAACCTTGAAGAAGCATGATAGCTCCATCTTAGTGTTTGAGATCCACAATGGGGTGAGGTGGAAGAGAAAGAATATCAGATATATAGTATATTTATACTTTAGTGGGAATCCTAAACCTTAAAGAAGTAGATTTCAAGGACTTCATTGAAAAATGTAAGAATGATCCCATGACCTGAAGCTTTGAAGGGAAGGCTAATTGGAGGTTTTGAGAAGGGAATTCTGACCACAAATAAATGGTAGACACATCATTTAATCTCTCTAAGTATTTGTTGCCTTTTCTTTAAATCTGTATCTGGAGTTGGCAGTTTGGAAGGTCCAGTCCATCTCCAAATAATATAGTTCCTTTATTCTGATGGGAAATATAAGGTAGAGGAGATGTCTGCAGAGATTAGGAGCTCACCACTGAGTTCAGATTTTCAAAGGGTATATAAAAGAGCTAGAAGCATGGACAAGTAACTGAGAATGAATTTTAAAATGTGATTTGGTCCTTCAGAATGGCTAAAACCCAGAAGGTGTTGAAGCTGCCATTAAATGATAGAGATGACTTAAAAAAAACATATTGGGGAAAAAATATGGCCCTCTTGATCAGGCAGGATAGCAAAATGATAACAGATAATGGGGAAATAGCGGAACAACTCAACTTGTATTTTTGCTTCTTTTTCCCCTCAATCAAAGAGATTGATCTTCTCACTGGGAGGAAAAGAACAAATATGGTTAAGGTAACCAAACCCAAGATAAATGAGGAGATATCTGATTGCTGAGTGATCACTGCAGTTGAGTGAGTTCAAAGCACTGGCTCTAAATGAATTTCATCCCAAGTCACAGAAAGATTTCAGATTCAAATTCAGTGAATATTTGTCAAGAAACTACACAGATGAGACTCTCTTCTCCCTGAGTAAGCTCCATAATGGATGATTTGGGGAATACTTAGAAAAGAAGCCCGGATGGATCATCAAGAGGATGAATCAGGCCAGACTAACCTCCTCTTCTTTGATGGATCCCAAGTCAATAGATTAGAGGAATCATACAGACACAGCATACCTGGAATTCACTAAAACATTTGACAAAAATCTCTTAAACATCCATGCAAATAAGATGATAAGACACGGAGCAGATGATAATAGATGGATGAATGACTAGACCTAGAGCATTAACTTATTTAATATTGCTTAATGTTGATTTGGAAAGAGTTCTATAGAGGTTTTTCTCCTTGTGCTTGTTCTGTTTGACATTTTTAGCAACAACTTGAATGATGGCCCAAAAGCACAAGTTTATCAAATTCATAACTGATGTCACATTGAGAGGACTTGTTAATTTATCAGTTGACAGAACCAGGATCAAAAAAGATATCCCTGGGGCAGTTAGATGGCACAATGGATTGAAAGCTAGGTCTACTACCTAGCTGTGTGACCCTGGACAAGTCACTCGACCCCCACAGCCTAGCCCTTACCATTCTTCTGCCTTGAAACCAATAGATAGTATTGACTCAAAGATGGAAGGTTAGGGTTTTAAAAAAAAAGATATCCACAGGAAGGAATGATAGCCTAAATATAATAAGATGAAATTCAATAGGGATAAATGTAAAGTCTTTCAACTGGATTTTTGTTTTCAAAGTCCCTGGCACAAGAATAGGCACTAAAAAGCATTTCACGTGAAAATCGTTCTGAGAGTTCAGTTGACCACAAGCTCAATATGAGTCAATAGTGTGATGTGGTATCAATCTAAGGGAGGCATTGTGCCCAAAGCAAGAAAGGAGATAGCTTTACTGTTTTCTGCCCTGAGAAGACACATTTGGAAAATTGTGTGTAATTCTAGGCACCACATTTTTAGGGAATGACACTAACCAGGAAAATGTGGGCAGAGAAGGATGGCAAAGACACTGAGTGGACTTAGGACCATTAATAGGAAGATCTTCGCCTCAACATCGCTAACCCCTCCACTTGTGTTGATCCCAAACTCTGCTGACTAGTCAGGGACATTGCCACTTATATTGTTCCTTCTCTCTCCCTAATGTTCAATCTCTCCTTATCCATGACTCCTTCCTTGCTGCCTAGAAAAATTTCCAGATTATTTCCATTCTCAAGAAAAAAAGAAATCCATTCACTTGACCTTGTCTTCAGTACCACCCTTCATCTCTCTTTCCTTTCATCTTCAAACTCTTTTTAAAAATCTGCATGTATATGTTCCTTGTTTCCACTTTCTCACCTCCACTCATTTATCAACCTCTTACAAACTCTCATCTTCGTCTTCAAACTTTATTAAAAATCAAAATCTTTTTAAAAAATCTGTGTACACTCCTTGTTTCCACTTTCTCACCTCCACTCATTTCTCAACCTCTTACAAACTCTCATCTTCGTTTTCAAACTTTATTAAAAATCAAAATCTTTTTAAAAAATCTGTGTACACTCCTTGTTTCCACTTTCTCACCTCCACTCATTTCTCAACCTCTTACAAACTCTCATCTTCATCTTCAAACTCTATTAAAAATCAAAATCTTTAAAAAAAAATCTACGTACACTCCTTGTTTCCACTTTCTCACCTCCACTCATTTCTCAACCTCTTACAAACTCTCATCTTCGTCTTCAAACTTTATTAAAAATCAAAATCTTTAAAAAAAAATCTGCGTACACTCCTTGTTTCCACTTTCTCACCTCCACTCATTTCTCAACCTCTTACAAACTGATGTCTATCACTTGCCTAAAACTTCTCTCTCCCTGTCTCTATCTCTTTCCCATTGATCTTTTTATTGCTAAATCCAAAGGCCTTTTCTCAGTCCTCAGTCATCTTGACCTCTCGAAAGCCTGTGATACTGTTGACCCTTTTCTCCCAGCAGTGTTTTCATAACTCTGCTCTGCTATGGTTCCCTTTTTATCTGTTCAACCAGTTCTACCCAGTGTACACTGCAGGATCATCCTCCATAGTCCACATTTCTACCCCAGTAACCAATGCAACAGTATACCTGAGAATGATACCTTGGTCTCTTACTTCTTCTCTCCTCTCTAGTGATGATCTTATCAGTTCCTGTGGATTCAATGATGATTTCTACATGAATACCTCCAAAATCTGCACTTTCTACCTTCATCTTTCTCCTGGGCTCCAGGTTGTCTCTTCCAAGTGGACATCTCCATCGGAGTATCCCATAGGTATCTTAGACTCAAACATGTCCAAAACTGAACTTATTGGGGCCAGCTGGGTGGCTTAGTGGATTGAGAGCCAGGCCTAGAGACGGGAAGTCCTAGGTTCAAATCTGGCCTCAGATACTTCTGAGGCTCTTCTGCCTTGGAACCAATACACAATGTGGAATCTAAGATGGAAGGTAAGGGTTTAAAAAAAACTGAACTCATTATCTTCTCTCCTAAATCCATCCTTTTTCCCAACTTCCATATTTCTGTTGAGGGTCATCCTCAGCTCTTCACTCTCCCTCATCCCCACTCCCATCTAATCAGTTTCCAGGTCTTGTCAATCCTTGACAATGAGCATTGTCCAAATTTGTCCCTGTCTCTCCTCTCACACCACAACCATCCTAGACCTTCCCATCCACAACCTTCTCACCTAGACCATTGCAATCGTTTTCTAATTGGTGTTCTTGCCCTTAAAAACTCCCCTCTTCATTCCATTCCCAGCACAGCTGCCAAAGTGATATTCCTAAGCATAAATCTGACCCTGTTGTTCCCTTCCTGCTCAGATGTTAGTGGTTTCTTTTTGCCTCCAGGATAAAATACAGAAGGCTTTGTTTGGCATCTTCATGATCTGGCTTTATCTCTTCCTTTCCAGGTTATTTCACATTGCTGGTCTCCTACCTAATAATCCATCTGCTCCTCTATTCCTTTGTGTGGTTTGTCTTCCATCCGTGGAATGGTCTCCATACTCACCTTGACCTCTGGGAATCCCTAACTCCTTTCAAGACTCAGTTTAATACCTCCTCTTCTCCAGATCTTTCCTGATTTGTCCTTAGTATCCTCTCCTCTATTCATGAAATCTTTGTGTTTATTTGGTGGGTACTCTTCATTTATTTATCTTCAATCATGATTTTTTTCCTTGAAGGAGAATATAAGTTCTTTGAAGGCAAGGGTTGTCTCACTTTTGTTCTTATACTCCTAGTGCCTGGTTCCTGGCATACAGAAAGTACTCAGTAAATGTTTGTTGACTGAGGGGCAACACCAAGCCTGAATATAGGAAATCCTAGATTCAAATCTGACCTCAGATGCTTCCTGGCTGTGTGACCCTGGTCAAGTCACTTATCCCCAATTGCCTAGCCCTTACTGCTCTCCTGCCTTGGAATCAATCAATACAAAATATCCATTCTAAGACAGGAGGTAAGGGCTTTTAATAAATGGATGAATAAAAAAATAAAGAAATGTTTGTTGATTGAGTGATTAGTTCATTGATCAAATGAAGGATGTGGGACTTTTTAAAAAAATATTTTCCCTGTTATTTGGGGCTATTTTGATTGAGAGGTGCAGACTTGTGGAGAGAGTGTGCAGGTTTCAAATGAGTATAGACTTTTTTTCAGAGAACAAATTTAGGGCCAGCAGGACAAAGTGACAGGCAAGTCGATTTCAATTCAATCCCAACAACTAGAGTTGTTTAACAATGAAATTGATGGCTTCAAGAGGTGGAGAGTCTCCTTTCAATGGAAGTATCCAAGCCAGACTTGGTAGAGGAGCTTCCTGAGTGCAGAGAGGGCAGGGTGAATGAGCGTAAGGTCCCTTTCAGCATTCAGAATCTCTGCCACTTGTGGTTTTGTTCACTGATCAGAACTGGGTAATGATACAGGGGAAGAGAAGAGATTGGATTCAGAATTAATCTTCTGGTCCTCCCTCCTCTCCTCCTGCTCATCTTTTCCTTCCCCTTTCTCCTTTCCCACTTCCAGCCCCTCCATCCTCTCTCCTCTGTTCCCTCTCATCCCCAGACAGGCCAGTGGAGCAGGAAAAAGAGAGCACAGCTCCTGATTCAACTAGAATTCCAGCCAGAGCCCTTGTGCTTCAGTACCGACCCTAACCGAGGTAGCCATCAGGAGAGCCATCAGCAGCCAAGCACTGGTTCATAACTACCTAAAAGGATTTTCTCTTTGATTTCGGTGGGGGAGGTAATCCATGGATTACCGAATCAGGCTTTGGGGCTGCTACTGTTCTGGGGGGAGTGAATGAAGTGGGGACCTACTTCAGGGATCCCTGAACTTGGAGTCAGGGGGTCTGGTCATCTAGATTCAAGCAGGGCCCTGCTGAAAGGAGGAAATGGAGGCCAGGGAGCTGGAGGGCAGAGAATGGGCCAGACCTTGTAAAAATGGAGATTTGAACCCTAGATTTCAATCCCCAGAAGTCCTTGGTACTTCCCAGAATTCCCTGTAATCTCACTTGAGATTCCCACCTGGGCGAGATCACAATTTGTATTTAAATTGGTTGTATCACCTACTTGGCTCTCTTCTTCCACTTCTAAGCACACTTGTCTCTCTACCTGGCATGCAAGACGTAGTAAGTGGCTGTGAATGGGCTAATGTGGCCTAGGCACGTGCTTTTCTTATTCTGTATTTTCTTATTTCCTTGATTTCTAATAATCTTAATAAACATCATAAAAATATAATACTTTTAGTAGAGAAACTAATTTAAATGTTACAACCTCTAGCATCTTTTCCCTCACCTTCAGCCCAGTTACGGAAGAGCCTGCATGAGGCTGTATTGAAAAGTTTCTTACCCCACCTTCTAGAGAATAATCTACTGAGATTTCTCATAAATAGGATGTCCCTTCAAGATGATACGGCTCTCCCCTGCCCATTCCATCTTCCACCTAGCTGCCAAAGTGACATTCTTAAAGCATAAGCTTGACCAGGTAAATCACTCCCTTACTCAAGAACCCCTCATGGCTCCCACTTAGTTCTAGGAGCAAATATAAACTTCTCTGTGTGGCATTTAAAACCATTTCAACCTGCCCCCAACCTCCCTTTCCAACCTCATTACATATTATTGCCCTGACCACACTTTAGAGTCTAGCCAAATTGCTGTTCTTCAAACGTGGCCCTCCATCTCCCATCACCATGTACCCTCCCTAATAAACTCCCTGCTCTAAATCTTAGTTTCTCCTTTGTCCCATCAGGTTGTCCCGAGGAAATTGCCTCCCTCCAGTGTGTCTTCTACCCCGCCTAGAGGCCCAGCACTAGCCCGTACCGAGTCCTGGGAGAACTCTGGAGCGGAGGCAGCTCAAGGACCCACTGGGGAGGCCAGGAGCTAGTTAGTGGCCAAGGCTTGAGGCAGCACCACCCCCATGCCCTCTACTGCTCTGGCCAGGCTTAGGGCTGCCCACATCACACAGGGACAAGCAGCATCCGTTCTCTCGTGGATCCTGTGCCTGAGGTCTCCCCCACCCCCCTGCCCTGACACTTATGCCCACACAGAGCTGGGCAGGAACTGGGAGGGGCAGGCTAATCACGAAATTCTGGAGCCTGGCTCCTGAAGCTTCACCTCTCACTTACCTCTGTGCTCTGGGCCATGGCTGCCTGGGGGACCGGCCATTCAGAGCCTCTCTGGGGCCTGAGAGAAGAATCCCAGCCTCCCTCCCTCTAGTCTCTCCTTTTTCCAGTCCACTGTTCTCACAACAACCCAATTAACTGTCTTGATACACAGGTGTGACTGTGTCTCTCCCCCTCTCAAGAATCTTCATTGGCTCTCCACTGACCATAGCAGGGGCTCTTAACCTTTGTTGTCCTCCATCCTTTGGGCTATCTCGTGAAACCTAGTGACTCTTCAGAATATTTTTTTACAGTGCAAAAAATAACATGCATAGAATGAAAAAAAAAGAAAGTAATAATATTAAAGTAAAAATGTAATTTTTCCCCATCAAAATTCATTGACTAGGTAAAGAACTCCTAGAGAGTAGTATAAAATATGAACATCTTAGTTTGGCATTCAAGGCTCCCTAAAATCTGGTTTAAATCTATATATCCTGGCCAAATTAATCTCTTTGCCATTCTTACTTTTAACAATGTCCCCTTTTGCCTCTATTTGTTAAGATTTTACTCACCCTCAAAATCCAGTTGAAGGAGGAGCTGGGGGGCTCAGTGGATGGAGAGCCAGGCCTAGAGATGGGAAGTCCTGGGTTCAAATCTGGCCTCAGATGCTTCCTAGCTATGTCACCCTGGAAAAGTCACTTGTATCTCATTGTCTGGCTCTTACCTCTTCTGCCTTGGAACTAATACTTAGTATCAATTCTAAGATGGAATGCAAGAGTTTGGTTTTTTTTAAGTTACAAAGTTTTGGGGGTCAGCAGGGTGGCTCAGTAGATTGAGAGTCAGGCCCAGAGATGCGAAGTCCTGGGTTCAAATCTGTCCTCAGACACTTCCCAGATGGGTGACCCTGGGTAAGTCACTTCACCCCCATTGCCTTACCACTCTTCTGCCCTGGAACCGATACACAGTATTGATTCTAAGACATCCCAAAAAAGTCCTGCTCAAGCACCCCCTCCTTCAGACAGCCTTGCCTGAACCTTCCCCATCAGAATTAGTTTCTCTCAGTCTCAGGCTTTCCCTCACATCCCCTATAAGTGTATAGGATAGGATCTTGCAGGATCTGCCTTCTCCTGGACACTGTAAGCTCTGTACAGGGAAGGATCAAAGTCTAACCACATGGGGCCTTTCCCTACTTTGAACAAGCACCCCCTGTCCCCACCCTTGCAAATCCAAAGCTGGGTGCTCAGTGAGAGGGGCCAGCTCCCAGCTTCCCCCCCCCCCATACCCCCCAGGCTCTCGGGGAGCAGAGCAAGGCCCCCTGGGACCTCAAGCAAGGCTGGCCTGGCTCTCAGGAACTGTTTGGTGGGAGGGGAGATGGTGGGGGAGATAGTGCAAGCTGAGTTTATTTTGAGATGCTGGCTGTCGCCTCTGCTCCGTTCAGGTCCCTAAGTTGGGCCTTCCTGTGGTGGAGGGAAGTCTCAGGCAGGTCGAGCAGCCCTCTCTGGTCATGAGTTGGAGGATCTGGGCAGGGAGGAGGAGGAAGAGGGGGCAGGGAGGCCACAGAGTGTGGGCTGCCTCCTACCTTGCTAGTAATCCCAACAACTTGGTGCCTCAAGAGAAGGGAAGTGATGACCTGAGCCTCATGGGAGATCCTTCCAAGATGGCCAAACAGGAACTATCCGTGGCTCCGTTCCCTTCTCCGGCAGATGGATGATTTCTGGCCACTCCACCAAGCTCTCTATGGCCCAGTCTTCAGCTACTTATGCCCCTTCCGATGGAAAGCTGGGAGGGACCTTAGACATAGTCTAGTCTGATTCCCTTCATTTTACAGATGGCAACGGGACTTTGGCAAGGAAGTTGAAACCAGATTAGCCAGTGTTTTGGTCCCCCCCACATTTCAGGGCCCCCTTGTTCCTCTATAATTATAAAGACCCCCTCATTAGATCCATTAAGGAGCCAGTCTCTGGGCTAGAGGAGAACAAAAGATATTTCTAGGAAAGGAAATGTTTTCAGTTGAGAATTCCCTGGATCTCTCCAGGCAAAGGAACCCTTTCATGAAAAGAGAACAGCCTCAGGAGATGGGTCAGAGCTAACTAATGGAATCAAGCCCCTGATCTGGACTCTGGACTTCCCCAAATTGTCTGGTAAATCCTTGCTCTGTAAGCACTTTGCACCTAAACCCCAGATTATTTAGAACCCATAACGTCAGAGCTGGGAGGGACCTTAGAATAGAGACTGCTAGAGCAGGGACAGTCCTAGAACACAAATGTAAGAGTCTGGGGACCTTAAAACAGACTATTGGAGGGAGAGGAAATCTTGGAACGAAGAGTGGCAGAGCAGAAGGCCACCTAAGAAAGAGATTATGTGGCCATCACTTTCCGGATGGGAAAATCAAGACTCAAAGAAGAGGCCTGACTAAGATCTCACAGCTAATTCATTAGCGTCAGAGACATGGCTAAAATCTACATCTTCTATCTTGAGCTTTAATGGTGACATCCAGAGGGCAGGGAACCTCCCCTAGAAGGCTAGCTGAAGAGAGAGGTTTCATATCAAGCTTTCAGAAGAAGGAGAAAAGGGAAGGGGAGGCGGTGAGAATGGCATTTGTCATTCCAAGGCCAGCAAAAGGAAAAAGACCCAAAGCCCAGAACCCAAACCTGGATTTGAAGGCAGGTGATTGCCTAACTCTGGGGGGGAAAGTGACACGAAGCTGTTGGCCTGACTGGAGGGAGATAGATAGGTGTGTTGTGGTTTCCCTCCTTTCCTGTTTTTCTTTCTTTGCCTCTAAGCTCCATCCCTGTGTTGGAGGCCTGTTCAGCCCTCTCTGGAAGGTGCCCAGATCATTTCGTGGGCAGATGGCGACCTGGAGTTGGTGTCTCTTTTCTGAGTATAGTAGTACTAATAGTAGTAGACTATGTCCCAGGTAGACTAACTATGTCCCAGGAGCTATGATATAGATTTGAAAACTCATTTCATTTTATCCTCACAACCACCCTGGGAGTTTGGCGTTCTCATTACCTCTGTTTTATGGATGAGGAAACCATGGTAGTGGTTAAGCCACTTGCTAGTAGGGTCTGAGGTCAGATTGAATTCAAGGTTTCCTCACGAAAGGACAAGTGCCCTATCCACAAGCCACTTAGTCTTAGCTAGGGATTGGGGCTCCTTCAAACAGTGGTTTCAGTTAGAAGCTTGGGTTCATTCCAGGTTCTTGCTCACATGCCCCTCCTCTCTCTTCTTCCTCCTCTCTCCCTCTTCTCCTCCTCCTTTCTCTTCCTCTTCTCCTTTTTTCTCCTCCCCCCTCCTCCCCCTCCTCCTCCTTTCCTCCTTTTCTCCTTCTCTTCTCTTCTCCTCCTTCTTCTTCTTCTTCTTCTCCTCTCTCCTCCTCCTCCTCCTCTCCTCCTCCCCTCCTCCTCTCCTCTTCTTCTTCTTCTTCTTCTTCTTCTTCTTCTTCTTCTTCTTCTTCTTCTTCTTCTTCTTCTTCTTCTTCTTCTTCTTCTTCTTCTCTTCTTCTTCTCTCTTCTTCTTCTTCTTCTTCTTCTTCTCTTCTTCTTCTTCTTCTTCTTCTTCTTCTTCTTCTTCTTCTTCTTCTTCTTCTTCTTCTTCTTCTTCTCCTCTTCCCTCCTCTCCTCCTCCTCCTCCTCCTCCTCCTCCTCCTCCTCTCCTCCTTCTTCTTCTTCTTCTTCTTCTTCTTCTTCTTCTTCTTCTTCTTCTTCTTCTTCTTCTTCTTCTTCTTCTTCTTCTTCTCTTCTTCTTCTTCTTCTTCTTCTTCTCTTCTTCTTCTTCTTCTCCTCTTCCCTTTCTCCCTCTTCTTGTCCTTCTTCTCCTCCTTCTCCCTTTTCTCCTTCCTTTCTTATGTGTGATTTCCTAAGAATAGGGAACTTCTGCTAGAAAGTTTCTCTCTTGATTCAATCAAGTCAATAGCATTCACTGAGTACCTACTATGTGCCAGGCACTATGCAAAGCTCTGGACATGCCAAAGAGAGGCAATAGTCCCTGGGGTTTTGGTCTGATGGAGAAGATAACCTAAAATAACTATGGACAAACTATAGACAGGATAAATTGGAG
Organism: Monodelphis domestica; assembly: GCF_027887165.1. Classification (NCBI taxonomy): domain Eukaryota; kingdom Metazoa; phylum Chordata; class Mammalia; order Didelphimorphia; family Didelphidae; genus Monodelphis; species Monodelphis domestica. The sequence goes on from NC_077229.1 coordinate 62,500,359, forward strand.
ATAATCTCAGAGGGAAGACATTATAATTAAGGAGGATGAAAAAAGGCTTCCTAAAGAAGGTAACACTTTATATAAGAGAGGCTTGAAAGCTAAAAGTTTGGAGATGAAAAGAGAAAGAGAAAGAATTCCAGTTTTGGGAGACAGCCAGTGATAGTGCCTTGAGTTGAGGAGATGGAGTGTCTCACCTGAAGAACAACAAGAAGGCCAGTGTAATCTAGACTGCTGAATATACAGAGGGGATCACAGTGTGAGCAAGTGAGAAGGATAAGAAAGAGCTAGAAATGAAGACTTTAAAAGCAGATGATCTTCTATTTGATCCTCAAGTAAAAGAGAGTCACTGGCACATATTGAATAAGGTGATGACATGGCCAGAACTTTGCTTAGAAAAAGTGAGTGGAAATAGACTAGAGTTAAAGAGGGTGGGAATCCAATCCACAACTCCTTCTGTGTTATAGCTTTAGAGAATTTCCTAAGCTAAGTATTGAGAGTTGTGACTTGCCAATGACACATAGTATGTGTCAGGTGGGGGGACGTGAATCCACAGTTCTTCCTGACTCAGGCTGACTTTCTACCCATTCTGCCATGCTTTCTCTCTAAGCACTTATTTCACATAGCTCCCCTTTTAGCTCACTGTTCCATCCAAACTGCCTATTCCTAAAA
>NC_077229.1:62520539-62523039 GCF_027887165.1 Monodelphis domestica
GGGATCGTGAAGTCTATGCCAGCTGAGACCCACAGAGACACACAGGACACAGGCAAGACTTGAGACTCGGAGGCAAAATGAAGAAGAAAAAGAAAAAAGTTTGGCCAAACTTCCCAGGATCCTTCCAACATGGACAAGATCCATGTCCCCTGAAGTCGATCTTTTCCTTCCTCCTCTCTCCTCTCTCCTCTCCTCCTTCTTCATACCCTTCTCCTTCTCTTACCAGGGGCGGAGATCTTGAGTTTATTTCCACTGCTGTGTGATCTTGGCCAAGTCACTTAACTGTCTCAGGATCGCATTTTTCTTCTCTGTAAAACGGTCTGCTCTAGCTCTAGGATCCTAAGCATGCTTTTGTTTCTGGATCAGAAGTGAGTTAGCATAACTAAGGGATGTGTAGTTGTCTAGGCCCCCCCTTACCAGCCCCTCCAAACCCAAGCTCCATTGAATATTTTTCCCCCTTTAACAGAACTAAATAAACATCTCATCTTTGTTTTTGGATGAATTTTATAATCTCTTTTGGAATCTTTGGCCATGACTTTAGGCACTAATATTTTAATACACTAAGGGAACACCTCGTGATGGAGTTGCCTCTAGGCCCACCTGTTCTTAATCCCAGAATCCCAGAATGTCAGCGCTGGAAATATAACATGTGAGAGCTAGAAGAGATTTTAGAAGAGAGAATGTCGGAGCTGGAAGAGTCCTTAAAACACAGAATTGCAGAGCTGGAAGGGTCCTTAGAACACAATTTCAGAGTTGGGAGAGTCCTAACAGCAATAATAATAACAATAACTATAATCATTTATTATTAATAATTATGTAATTAATAATCAATCATTCATCGTAGTTTGCATTTCTGTGGTCATTTATGCAGATTATTGATATGTTTTATCTCATTTGACCCTGTGAAGTAACTACTACAGAGAGTGATCGCTCCATTTTACGATGAAGAAACTAAGATTTAGAGGCGAAACCAAGATTGATCGTCCATGGCAGCAGGATTCAAATCTGGGATTTCTTGACTCTAAATCCAGCATTGTTTCCACTATACCAAACTGCCTGTCTCAGAGCGTATAAGAAGACACAATAGCAGATCTTTTTTTTTTTTTTTTAAACCCTGACCTTCTGTCTAAGTATCAGTTCTAAGACCAAAGAGCAGTAAGGAGTAGGCAATCAGGGTTAAGTGACTTACCCAGGGTCACACATCTAGGAATCATCTGAGACCAGATTTAAGCTCAGGTCCTCCAGGCTCCAGGCCTGGTGCTCTATCCACTGCATTACCTATCTACCCCAAGCAATAGCAGATCTAAAGGGATTTTAGAACACTAGAATTAGGGATCATTCAATCCAACATGCTCATTTTTGAGATAGAAAAACTGAGGCTTGAGAAAAGAAAGGACTTGCCCAAAGTCACATAGCTAGTCAGTGCCAGGGCCAAGACTAAACTTGGATCTTCAGATTCTGAATCCCTGCTCAATCCCACAATCCCATCCTTTTTCCTTGTCCAGCTGGAGTCCCAATCTGGGCTTGACCCTTTGGACTCTAAGTCTGTCCTCTGCCCCAGGCCCAAATACCTTGGTGTATCGCCCCACATCCCCAGTTCATCATCCTTTATTTCCATCTAGTATAGCCAGGGAGACTTCCCTTCTTTCCTGCCCCTCAGATTCCTCTAGAAATCTGTTATACTTCCAGGTATTTGAACTCCAAGGGCCAGGTACACAATGGACAGAGTACCAAGCTTGGAGTCAGGAAGACTTGCATTCAAATTCAACCTCAGACACAATCTGTATGACTTTGAGCAAGTCTCTTAACCCTTCTTGCCTCAGTTTCTCATTTGTAAAATGAGTGGGAGAAGCAAATGGCCAACCCTCCAGTATCTTTGCCAAGAAAACCCCAAAAGGGGTCAAAACAAGTCAGATAGGATCGAAAGGAGGTGAACAATGACAACATCTGAACCTGGAAGGTATCTCGCCTGTCCCCAGGCAGTTCCCCACCTCTTGGACCTTAACTCTGACCCAAGGGGCTGTACAGACCAGTTGCCACTCCATTCCCCTGGAATCTCTTCCCAAAGATTCAACTCAGCAGGAGTCTCGGACATAGCCAACGGTCTACTCTGCAGCCCAGCTTTAATACAAACTACCCTCGGCGTCTCAGACAAGGCATTCTCCCTGCTCAGAACTCAGTTTCCTCCTCTGTAAAATGAGAAGGTTAGATCAGATGATCTCAAAAGTCCCTTTGAGAGCTTGAAATACTGTGAGCCAAAGATCCTGTGCAGATAAGGCTTGAACAAGGTAGGTTGTCAATGTCCCTAGGTGAGGGTGGCCCCCTTTGGCCGTCTGGCCTGGGAAGGCTCTTGGTCTCCCCATCTGTGAAATGGAACCGGGATATCCAGAGAGGGGATGCTCCAAAGGACTTTTTAGGGAACAGGGAGGGACTGTTCTCAGCCCAAAAGAACCAGCTAGGACCCCCGGAGACCCGAGTCTACAAACAGGACACAGATCCG